>NC_061114.1:115517471-115518469 GCF_002878395.1 Capsicum annuum
CAAGGTGTTGTGGCGAAACCAATCTGTTGAGGGTGCAACTTGGGAAGCTGAGGCGGATATGCGATCCATGTACCTGCACCTATTTTCCGCGAACTCCGATCAAGCTGAAGGTACTGTTCTTTCCTAAATCATGCATTTTTGATAAAAGTTGCAGCAGTTCAGCTGTCATTTATTATGTGTTCGGCTGTAGTTTCTTGAATTTATGCATTCTATGTTGCATTCGGAGTGAGAAACGATGTGGTGATGAGTCTAATGAATGGTTTCATCTTTATGCACAATTCCCTATCTAATCTTGGCATGTCTAGCGTTATTCAAGGATGAATGTTTCCAAGGGGGGATGATGTAATACCCCGGGAAATTTTTTGTTGAAATTTTGTGCGTAAACGTGTTGGGTTCTATCTTCTAGAATGAATTATAAATTTTCCGTGCGGAATATCTTAGATTATGACCCATCATTGCGTATATTATCGAATAAGCTTTCCAACGATAAATGGATCATCCAAAATGGACACCCGAGCAACGAGTTTTGAACATTCCGATCGAACTGTGAATAGTAGTGAATAGTAAAACGTGCAGGAAAAAGTACTGAGGCCTGACGTATTTTTGCTCCAACTTTAAATGATCATAACTCCTTGTATATAATGAACTAGGTGATATAATATATATCAACGGAAAGATCTGCGAGTCCTCTTTCCAATGAAATTGGTTTCATCCAATTTTTCTATCGGACCAAAAAGTTATGGTCGATCTACTTTAGACTATCAAAAGTAAATTTTTGGGTCAACTTCAAATGATCATAACTCCTCGTACACAATGATCTGGGTGAGATACTATATATCAACGGAAAGATATGAGAGTCTTCTTTCTAATGAAATTAGTTTCATCTAATTTTGATATCGGAGTAAAACGTTATGGTTGATCTACTTCAAACTATCAAAACAGTCCACCAAAAGATAGATTCGAGAATTATTTAATTTTTAGGGGCGTTTTGGTCATTC
>NC_061114.1:115518569-115518889 GCF_002878395.1 Capsicum annuum
CTTTGAATGATGGTTCTTGGAGTTCTTGAACCATCATTCAAAGGCACGATTAACATCTCAAAAATGAGTATCGATCTAAAGTTCATAATGCAAGGTATGTGGGGTTTTTCAACAAGAACTCTCTTTCGTTCTTATGCCCAAAAGTAATTTTCTTTACAAAGGCTTGATTTTTATTTGATTTTTACGAATTTAAAGCATGAACCCATATCTTATGACGATTATTATGAAATCTTGATGTTTATGATTTTGAAAGATGAATTTACATGTGTGAAAATATAAAGCATGAATTTTGAACGATATTTATCATGATTTTGATATTT
>NC_061114.1:115518989-115558726 GCF_002878395.1 Capsicum annuum
CCATTGGAAATTGTATTTTTTTTTTTGAGAAATTGTGTTTTATAAGCACGTTGATGTTGAATATTTTAGTTATTTTGAATGATTTTACCTTTTGATCTTAATGGAGTTGTTTGAACTCAAGTGTGAAAGAAATCCACAACGAGGCTAATTTTAATAGATGGGAAGCATGATGGCTCCCGATGTATATTTATATATTACTGAAATTGTTTTGTTGTGGATTGTCTTTGAAATGATCTGACCTAAGTCCGGGAGAAATCTTTAGCACCGAGTGGGAGATATAAAGCAACATTTCTTTCCTAGAACTACGTGCCCCCATAGGAGTGAGCCTTAGGCTGATTTATATAGCGATCACTAGTTTGTGTGGATTTGATATCGATAGTCCTACTCCGATGGCAAGGATAGGATGGCTCTCCCCAACGTGGGTTGTACGTTGGACTCCATGTAGCTCACATGGTTTATGTCGGTTATAGGATCTCCCAGTGTGTGTGTGTTTCCTTGTGTCTATGGTGAATGGTGAAGTGATTTGAAAGTGGAATTGTGAAAGTTATTCTTTCAAAAGATTTAAATGATATTTACATTATGAGAATTGATATTCTTGATGAAATGAAAGTGATTGACAAATTATATGATGACTCACATATGTTATTCGACTTATTTCATCCTCTCATGATTATGATGATTTTCTTCGGGCTATGTAAGTATTTCATACATCCTGCATATTTCTTATAAATATTTATGATAATGATGTTTAACAACTGCATACACCCCCATATACTCGATTCCTTTCCATGGTACTGACCCACATCTTCGGATGTGGTCTGTATTTTCTCGAAATGTAGGTTTAGGTGCTCAGTTCCAGGTTCGACAGTGATTCTTCGGGCACGTTGTTCTACATCTTCTGTTGTGGTGAGTCCTCATGTTCCAAGGAAGTGATGTCTGATGTTGGTTTCATGGAATTGTTTACATTTGGTAACTGAGTATGAGTCAGTTGGGGCATGTCTCAATGGCTCGCTAGTTTTATTGATTTTCTTAGAGGCTTGTCAGACTAGTATAGATGTTGGGAGTTGACTAATAAGTCGTATTTTGTTATCTTTCTGAAATTATTTTATTCTTGGATGATGATTACTCTGTTGATATTTGAGGGTTATTTAAGGAAACCCCGTTGATTTGTGTTGAACTAAATGAAAATGGCTCAAAGGGTTAGCTTGGGGCTACTCGTAGCCTCAAGAATCGTCTGACACTCTGGGACCCATTTTTTGGGGCGTTACAATTATAAAGGCATGTTCCAAGTCATGCATGTTCATAATATGATCCAGTTTCCTAATTACTCTTAATCTAACCAATTTCATTCGAGGATGAATGTTTCCAAAGGGGAGATAATATAACACCCCATATTTTGTAGCTAGAATTTGAAGCACCACTCCTATATGTGTGAACTTTAATCTCATTAGTTGTATGTTAATACATGTGTCATGATCTTTATCCTAGTATGCGAAGTGCTCTTAAAGTGAAAAATGTTCATAGGAATCACTTAGATCGAATTTGAGCTAAGAGCCTTTGATTCGTCCAAGTTTTATATTTGATTCTACAGAGGTCTAGTTTGAACATATATAACTTTTGATAGATGAAGAATTTTGAAGATCAAGACCCATCAAATTGTATATAATTGAGTCATCTTTCCAACGATACCAATTTTGCCTTAGTCCACTACCCGAGCAAAAAATTATAGCCATTTTTGTGAGAGTTAGTGAGGGCACGTGATAAGCCCGTACCGCCCAATTTATTGCACTGGGATAGAGGGGAAGCAACGGGATCTACTCCCAAGGTCTAAATAGGGTGCCTCCTGGTCCATTCCAATGCTGTTTTCAACTCCTTAAGGGTCAAGGGGCACATTGGTCCTTTCCCCTCAACCTCATACGTCCGATGAACGATTGATAGCATCTAAAATGGCATTATCTACCCATCTTCCTCAAAAAAATCCCTTACATAAAAACCCTTCCTTTTCTCCAATGAACAAAGCTCAAGGTTTTATCTCAAGAACACAAATAATTAAAGCTTTAGTTTCAAGATTTCTTCAAGAAATCTAAGAGTTCAAACTTCCAAGTTCAATAATTCTTCAAGAAATATCAAGAATAGAGTTACTTTTACAAGTTCATCATTCAAGTTCAAAGATTCAAGCTTTCTTCACAATTCAAGAAAATTAAGGTATGTGGGGTTATGAACAAGGGTATCCTTTCACCTTTGTGCACAAGTTTCATTATTTTAAGATTTACTTCATTTGTTTTGAATTAGGGTTTATACCAAGTATGTATATTCTTGAAGCATGTGATTTCATGATATTTAAAGATTTTAGAATATCAAGAAGTGCTTATGTTTATGTTTTTAGCTTATATGATTTATATTATGAATGAGATTGTACTATCTTGACTTGTTGTTGTTGAAGTATCTCAAGATTATTATTGAGCATGAAGTTTTATTGTTAATTGACATAAGTTTAAAGCATGGGTTTTAAGCCCTAAGTTTGAGTATTGAGACTTCAAGAAGATTATGCTTTTAAGTATTCTTTGATAATCACATTTTAAGAGTTAAGCGAGAAATGATCTTTTGATCCTCAACTAAGAGTTGGAATCCATATTTATTCATTTTGATTATTGTTTAAAGTAAACAGAAGCATAATTGATTTTCATTATAAACCCATATGTTATTTTAAGGTGAATTTCCTAAAGAGCGAGCATATAAGTAATATGGGAGTAGTATTTAGAACCGAGTCGGGTATGAAGACAAGGTTACATGCCACAGAACTACGTGCCACCATGGGTTTTAATGCCCATAGTGGGTTCAATATAGTGATCACTCTTGGTAGGTTCTATTTTGATGGTAAGGATAGAACAACTCTCCCAACGTGGGTAAGAAACGTTGGACTCCATGATAGCTCACATAGTTTATGTCGGTTAGAAGAACCTCCCAAAAGAAAGAGTAAAAGTATAGCTTTTAGAACTAAGTGTTATGTCTCTCAAATTTTATCATTATTCTTTGTTACTCATGTTTATGATTTTATAGATTTTGTTTTATTCAAGCCCAAGGTGAGTTATTTACACTTAGCATGCATTGTTTAAAGGTTTATATGTACATTAAGTTATTGTTTTTACTTATGCATTCACCCCTACATACTTAGTACATTCCAGAAGTATTGATCCACATATATGTCTATGAGCTACATTGTCTCAAAATGTAGGTACAAGTTGTAGCGCGGCCATCATAATCAGACAGTTGCAGCTTCCAGTCAGCAAATGATGACCTTTTAATAAGAGGGATCGAGTCAATCATAGTTCGAGTAGTATCTTGTTTTTTTATTCAGTCATATTGATTCGGGATAGTTTGGGGTCATGTCCCAGCTACCTATAGTCAATACTAGTAGAGGCTTCATAGACAGTTAGATGAGTTGATGTATTTGATTTTAGTTTTGTTTTTTATAACTAGAGTTGTGATCGTTTTAATAGTTTTTTTGAAGATGTTTAACTAAAGACTTTTCTTCTATTCATTTCTTCAAGATTTATTGTTCACGAGTTATGCCAGTACAACGGTTAGCTTGGGATCACTTGTGGTCCTAAGCACCGTGTGATGTCCAGGGGGTAGTCCCAAGGCATTACATATGATCACACAGTTACAAAAAGTGAGGAAAACTTGTTGCTAGATGCTTGAAAACAAGTATAGTGTATGTCATCAAATTGGGTGTTTTTACTTTTTGTGTACACAAAATAGAGCATGCATATACTTTGATTATTGCATGAAAGATCATTACATCTTGAGAAGCCACTACGTCTAAGAACAAATATTGCAATCAAAAAATATATAGAAGATAAAATGAGAGGTGTAGTCTTGAATAATAATGCCATGGTCTATACACTATACTATTTGACATTTTATTTTCTGATCTTATAGAGACTTGAACAGTCATGAATCAACACAGGTGTTCAAGAAATTATCAGAAAGGAAAAAACTTTCTTTCAGTTAGATCACTAGTAGCTCTACGAAATAAACAAATACTAGAATACAAGAGAAGAAGAATACAGTCTACATAAATCCAAAAGAAAAGAATCAAAATCAGAAAGAGACATCAAGTAACATTCTAGCTATATCTCAATTACCAGAACAAGTGCAAGAGGTGTCTCCAGATTCCACCTCTCTTGCAGGACCATTAGAGGAGCAAGTGGGGTAAGAATTGCCAGACTCCACCATTCGTACATCAGAACCCACAGTGAAGGAGTGCAGCAAGATCTATCACAACTTCCTAATTTACAAAAAAAATGAACAATCTAGAGAAGGCAAGATAATATTTATATTTTTTAGTTCATACTATTCCAAAAATTATCTGCATTTTAGTAATTTTGTTGTTGATATTATTGTAGCCCCTTCAATTAATAAAAGAAAAGAGGCACTACACAAATGCAAGCAGTACATGGATAGAGTGACCATCAACTGATAAAGCTAAATGAGTTGAACTAGCCTATTGGTCCAACTAAAGCAGTGGTCACGGAATTTTCCACTTTCTTGGCACATGGCAAGGAATAGGACATTTTGTCCCTTAATGTTAGTTGGAAAAAGTTAAAGACACGCGATGATATATGGAGCTATATCCAGGTTATAAGTTATCAATATTTTGATTTCTACTTGAAAGATTTTCACAGTATTTACACTAACCTAATTCAACCAACTTATAGGAGAAATATGACATTCCTAACAATGGGAAAGATTGGACTACGAGATTAATTGATGCTGCATTTAGAGGGTATAAGTCCAGACTTAAGAAAAAACACTTTTATGCCTACACCAATGATGAAGTTCGAAGGGAAAAAAGGCCTAGCACTGTTTCAGAACCTGTATTTGAAGATCTTCTTAAGTATTGGAATTACGAAGAAGCTGAAGTATGATATCAATATGGTCAACTATTATATTATTTTATCATGCATTTATCATTGAATTCATCATGCCTGGCTTTTCTTTTTATGTTTCTCTTTATTTTGATATAAGGCATTAATTTTGTGTGTTTAACCCTTCACTGCCTCAATCTTTTCATTAAAAACTTATTCATAAATATTGTCTTACAGGATACGTCCATCACTAACAAAGAGAATTGGAATAAGTTTAAGTATCCGCACACTATTGGTAAAAAAAGTTTTGCTCTAATATGCTAGGTTTGATTTTTAGTCATACTATTATTATGAACTTATTGACTTTACTTGGAAATATTTTAATGTTAACTTGCATGTAACTAGGAAGAAACAAAGAAAAATTTTGGCATTTTATCAAATAAGGTATTCTTTGTGGCTACTAGAAGAAGGAAACCTGACCGAGTATATAAGGACTCATCTAAAGATATTACAAATAAAATTGTATGAAATTTTCTACTACAAAATTGATCAAGATCATTTGTTCTTTCTTATATTGAATCAACTAAATTTACTTTCTCTTGAATCTACATATCGGTTGAAATAAAGAGAGTGGAAACTCAAGAAATTGAAGATGACAGTCAATCAATTGATGCACTCACAACTGTTATGGGGCCTGATCATCCTAGTCGAGTAAGACTATACAAATGTGGATTTACCGAGTTTCTTTTGAAATAAAAAGTAAGTCAATATGGACCCTCTGCAAATATTGTTGATGATCTGGTGGAGAAGAGATTGGATGAACTGGAAGAGAGGATACAACAAAGAATGCAGGAAAAATTCAATACTCAAAGAGATGTCATTGAACAAGATGTTACAATGAACATCATTGCACAACTGCAGTATTTTAATCCAGGATTAACACTTTATCCTAACATGCTATGATTCAATGTTCATTCATCTGGAGAAGAGGCTTCTATTCAACTAATAAATCATCCATCTATTGGTAGTAACAATCAAGGTCAGTCTCTGTTTCTTCTTTTTATTCTTCTCATCCCTTTTTCTTTTTTTATTGGTTGCATCTGTTAACGAAAATAGTGACATTGTGATTGTGATTTTGTTGGAAGTTGTAGTAATTATTAAGATAGAGTTAGTTGAATCTGAATTTAGGGGGTTTGAAATAAATCCTTCGAGTTGTATGCTACAGCTCTCAAGTTTAGTTAATAGATAATCCTACCCTACCTAGATTAGAGCATGCTTACGCTTAGTGTTGAGTTGGTTTAAATCCTGTGATCTTGATTTTTTTATTCCTAGGCCAAAATTTGTTCTTTGCTTTTGTTGTTTTTACCCGTTAATGTTAATGGTTAATCTTGTTGATTCATATCGTGGAATTCAATATGACTCCAAAGATTGTTTCTCTGAACTACACAGTCATATTGTGTAGAGGAGTTAACATGCTTAAATCATCTTGTGCATTTACTGAAATCAAAGGAAGTTTCAGTGTTGAACTTGTTTCTATGACCATGATTGTTGTTCTTTTAGGGGACTGAAATTGGGCTTTGTTTAGAAGAATTAAGAAAGGATATGGCTAGTTATTTTTTATCATTGTTGCTTTGCTGGTTTGGTTCAGAAGGTACAGAGAAGAGTAACATCAGTTATGGACATAGAGAGAAGACCAAAAGACTATAAATAGTTCATTTTCTACCTCCACCACGTTCTTGACTTTTGGAATTTTGATGGTTGTATTATTGACTCTTTACTATTTTAGTGTTAGCTGCCTGACATTATGAGAATAACTTTTCCTTTTCTAGTTTGTGATCATCTAGGTAATGTAAATATAAAGGTTATATGAATCAACAACTTTAAAGTCTACTGAAATTATTTTGTTTATGATATAGTTTGAATTTAACAAAGAAAAAAGAAGTTAAATTATGTCATTTTATATATAACTGCGTAGTAGGAGTAAGTTAAAGAAATATATAGTTTTAATTTACAAGTTCGTTTTGGAGAGATGGATAATGTATCACTCTAGGTCTCCTAGAGTAATCCAAGATTAGTGCATACTGCAATATCTACTTGAGTAGGCCTCGTTAAACTGCAATATCTAATTGGGTGTGATTTTCTTTCTTCTTCATCATTTAATAGTAATTTTGATTATTTATTTTCTTTTTGTAGGTGTCCACGATGATGAAAGAAATGAAGAAAATGATGAATAAATTAACCTTACTTAGAGTAAGATTTTGGGATTGTTGATAGATTCTCGAATATCAATATTTTTTATGTTGAACTTCTTGAAACTTATCGCGACTCGAACTAGATACTATGCAAAAACTTAACTAATCATTTGGGTACTTAATTGACAATTTGCTTTTGGATTTAGATTACTAGAATTATGTGATTATTAATGAATGATTTTGTTTTATGATGTTTATATAATTGTTTATTATTATTTATTGTGTATGTAAATAAAATTTACAATACGGGTGACAATTTTATATAACTCGTTGCAATTGATATTTGAAGTAGTTACAACATGTGGCCACAATCATTGAAATAGATCAATAAATCGTTGCAATAGGTAGTCAATACATAGAAAAAGAATGATAAATCGTTGCTAAAGATAGAAAAAATTATTGCAATAGAATTATAAAATCGTCGCAATAGCTTCTATAGCAACAGTTTAATGTCGTTGCAGTAGAGTCTATTGCAATGGTTATGAACTGTCACTATAGGTGAGAAGAGGCATCCCAATAAGAAAACAAATAACTATTGCTATAGGTTATTCTATGGCTGCATAAACCGTTGCAATAACTCTATTGCTATGCTCGCATATAGGACACATGCTTAACCGTTGCGATAGAGCTATGGCAACGGTTTTTGAATCATCGCCATATGGGTAATTTCTAGTAGAAAAACATTCTATCGCAACGGTTTTTGAATCATCGCCATATGGGTAATTTCTAGTAGAAAAACATTATCATAGGCATTTTATAAAACATGTTGAAGGCATATAGATTTCAAAACCAAAACCAAATACTAATTTACAATTCCCATGCAACCACATGTTCAAACCACCATTAAAACATGAAAACCATAATTAAAACATGAGAAAACCATAACCAAACCATTTATAACCAAAACATCCCAACATACATTCAAAACACAAAATCATACCACAATTATGCCATGAAAACCATACACAAAACATGCCTTTAGCTGGAACTAACAAAGAGGGGGGAATAACATGCCCTAAATTATGAAGATGACAGAAAGAAACCACCCTTGTAAGCCCCAAATTGACCTTATTGAAGAAACCAAAGACTTCCTTGACACAAGATCCTTGAGAGAGTTTCTAAGTGTTTAAGATTAGAATAATAGGGTAAATAATATCCCAAGAGTGTTATAAGTCATGGGTCCTTAAGAGGTTAAGAGGGGAAATTTCCAGATTACCCCAACTTAAACTGTATAAAACTCCTACATGAGGGTACGACCACCTCCCCAAACCATACCCTAGGGTACGAGTGGTACCCTTTCTCGTATACTAGGCCTCTCCTTGGACCCCAATACTATCCAACATACGCCCACCAAGGCTAATACGTAGCGAACCATACAACCAGTATCCTTAATCCGTACCTTAGGCAGAATAGACTCCTCTAGGTTAAACATAGGGCAACATACCATTGGCATCATACCATTAGTACCCTACCATACGACAAGTATGATCCATTTGTGCCTTGGACAGTAACCAACCAACCTGCACTGGTTAATATATGACTAATACACACCAACCATACCCTATCATACGACTAGTACCCCCTAGTCGTATAATGTCCAGAAGCCAAAACCAGGAAATTTCTAAGGATCAAAACCTAGGGTGTTTCAATTCTCCCTCACTTGGATCATTCATCCCCGAATGATGGAACAAATAGTACAAGCGTGATTTACACCCCAACACCTCAAATTTAACCTTTAACTAAGTTAGAAAACAAAGATGCAAGGAAATCAATCTTTCCTTCAAACAAAGTTTGAAAACAAAAGTATGATAAAGAACACATAATTTTTGCACGAATTCCGAAAGCAAAAAAAAATATAGATACTTGGACTTCATGTCCTCTTCTGCTTCCCAAGTAGCCTCTTCCACCTTGTGGTTCTGCCATAGAACCTTAACCGAGGCCACATACTTGGTCCGCAACATACGAACCTGCCTATCTAGGATCTTAGCCGGGATCTCTTCATAAGACATAGAATCTGAGATACCCAATCTTTCCAAAGGAACAATCAATGAAGGATCATATATATACCTTCTCAACATAGAGTCATGAAATACCAAATGAATAGAGTTCAAACTAGAAGGCAACTCCAACTCATTTGCAACCTTACCAACCCTTCCCAAGACCAAGAAAGGACCCTCATATCAGAGATTGAGCTTCCCCTTCTTTTAAAACCACATTACTCCCTTCATAGGAGACACCTTCAGGAACTCTCTATCCCCAACCTCAAACTCTAAGTCCCTACACCTTACATCCGCATAGGACTTTGGGCAACTTTAGGAGTCCTTAAATCTATCCCAAATCACCTTCACCTTTTCCATGGTCTGGTAAACCAAATCCAGGCCAAACATATCCGCCTCACCAAGCTTAAACTACCCAATAGGAGATCTACACCTCCTACCATACAATGCCTTAAAAGAAGCCATCCCAATGCTAGAGTGATAGCTATTATTGTAATCAAACTCTATAAGTGGTATATGCTCAACCTAATTACCACCATAGTCAACCACGCACTCACGAAGTACATCCTCCAATGTCTGAATAGTCCATTTTACATGCCCATCCGACAGCAGATGGAAAGCCGTACTCAGACTCACCTTAGTCCCCAACCCTTTCTGAAAAGACTGCCAAAAGTAAGATGTAAACTATATACCATGATCAAAGATGATAGAAACAGGTACCCCAATGCATCTTTACAATCTCATGAAGATATAACCTCACATAATCCTCAGTCGAAAAGTTAGTCCTCACCGGCAAAAAGTGAGTCAACTTTGTCATCCTATGCACAATGACACAAACTGAATCATATTGATTGCGAGACTGAGGGAGACCAATAATGAAATCTATGTTGATTACTTACCATTTCCATTTTGGCAATTCAATTTCTTGAAATAATCCTTCAGGCCTTATGTGCTCAAATTTCACTTGTTGACACACCATACATTTGGCCATAAAATTAGTCATATCTCTCTTCATACCACTCCAATAATACATCTTGGACACACCCTAAGAATTAGGCCATGTCGGATAGGTACCTCAAGCTCACATGAACCGGAGGTCGCCCCGATAATCCAACTGAATCATCATCACAACAACCACAAGGGTCGGGTAGATCCCAACCATTATGTAAGATAACAAAAATATAAGACTAATAGTCAATACTAGAAATATCTATCATTTCATTAATGCCAATAGTCTAGACAAATTATCCAAGTCCACAGTTATCCACAAAACCTCTAACAATGCCGAAGTCAACTAAAATATTGGGACATGCCCCCGATAATATCCATATATCCATACAAGTCTATCTTATAGAGTAACATGATTATGAAAGGTAGATCTTTCAGAGTATGGAAGCTCACCACTTCAAGGTCGATGCCCGAACCGCTCGAACATCTCTTCACTGCGTAGAAAGAAAAGAAAAAGCTCTAGAACCTATATCGCATGGAGACATAGCATCCGAAAATAGTTAGCGGTTGGAGCACTAGCATGTAACTCAAGGATAAGGATAAAATAGCATAGTTGTCCAATCCAAGTCAAATCATTATATGCAATCACATTTACCCAAGTATAGGCATATATGAAGATATATGTACTAATATTTACAGAACGTACCAAAGCATGGGAATAGTCATAATATACATTCTCAAATCATTCATTCATGAGACATGGAATGAAGATCTTTCAATCTTCTATCTTACCAATTTTATAATCTTAAGCTTCATCGTTACATTAGTCACCGGGATCCAAACCCCAAGCCAACTCAACTAACACATTACATTTAATCGGGTCCACAAAGTTAATCAATTCAACCAATTTCATTAGGCGAGGGACTTGAGCTACAAGCCATCTTATTATACTATGAACTCGAATCAATAGTCATCTCATCGGACTAGGAACTTAAATCACTTATCATTTCATTAGATCAAGAACTCGAATCACTCGCCATTTCATTGGACTAGGAATTTGAATCACTAGTCACTTCACTAGTCTAGGAACTCAAATCACTAGCCATTTCATTTGACGAGGAATTTTAACCACAAGAGATCTCTTTGGACAAGGAACTTGAATCGTTAGTCATATCACCAATCTAGGAACTCAAATCACTAGTTATGCTATCAGACAAGGAACTAAAACCATCCATCCTTTCATGGAAATAGGAACTCGAATCACCGATCATTTCATGAGACTAGGAACTCGAATCACTAATCATATCATTAGATGAGGAAGTCGAATCGCTAGTCGTTATTAGTCACTATTAGAATTCTCGACCCATTAGTTCATGTATTATCAACCATCCAATTCATATCATAGTTAAGGACTTTAGCTTAATTAGACAATTCAACACTATACATGACCACATGGTCCTCATGGAAGCCTTCATTGCTCAACCATTTTAATAGGTTGATGCCTTAACATATTTCATCATACAATTTAATTCATGGTCATCAAGACACACACCGGACCATAAGGTCTTCAAGAAAATATTTATTAAACACTTTATTAGGCCAACGCCTCCATTCAAATGATCATTCAATTCAATTGGTGGTCATCAAGACCCTTACTAACTCATTCATTCTTCATTAACATTTCTATGCCACACTTTAATTCCACAAACAATTTCAAGTCCAAACTTAGGGAATTGAACCTCTTTTACTATCCATCAATCCAACATGGACATAGTTTAACAAATTACATGGGAAACAACATCAACATATTACCAATTATCAACTATTCATACTTATAGGGCCATCACATCAATTAAAGCCATAAGCTAATCCATTACATGATTAACAAGGTTCTTATCAACTATTTACCAAGCATTTACAATCATTGTGACTCAATACATGGCCAACAAGGTCATTACCAACCATCCACAAGTATTCACATTCATCTAGTCATTATTATGACTAGTCATTATTATGACTCGTTCACGTTCACTAGACTGATTTCACACACATATTTAACCTTAACAACAAAATTTAACCACTAATCACTTCAATAGACTAATGCCTTAGTTCCACTCATCATTAAGTACATTTATGGTCATCAAGACCCATATAATTATTCATATATCATTAGCAATCTTACATCACATTCTCACCATATTTAGGCTCAACACATACATCAAGTTCATTTTCAAGTTTAGGGGCTTCAACCCCTTATTAGTCATTAATCCAACAATGTCATCAATTACATAATACATGGCTCATAATACATTTACAATCATTTGTCAATCATTCATGCTTATTAGTCCATTGCCCTAGTTTAAAACATCACCAATATGTGATTGGATAATTCACTTAGACATTTTCACAAACACCTTATGTGCATACCTTTAACAAGGCCATTTTTATGGTAGAAATCTCTAAGATTTGGGTTACTTAAGACCCACATACTAAACCACATACAATAAGTATCCATATATGCAAATCACCAACAATAACATGAATAAACACAAATCTAAGTAAGAATATCATTACTCATCATTTAGCAACAAAACCATTTTCATTTGATTTTAAAACCACCATGTACGCTTACTAATCCAAGTGTAAAATACATGGGTTAAGAGTTATTTAGAAGGGGGAGAGGTACATGCCTTAAAATAGATGATGCACCAAGAATATTTACTCTTTCTTGCCACTAGATGAGCACCCTCAAAACCCTAGCCTCTTATCTTGTTTCAAGAAGCTTTTAGAGTGTTTTGGAATGTTTGAGTCTTGTAAAATAAAGACTTAGGAGGCTACAATGCCAGATATAGTGAAGGGACTTAGGGTTTTGGGCAAGGTAAATAACCACACGACCCTTATTTAAAAGTTGGACAACGACCTTGTCCAGGGGTACGACTCCCCCATATGACTCACAAGGGAACCATATCTTAGGGTACGAGTGATACCCTAACTCATACCCTAGGCTCCTCCTAGGACTTCTACACTAGTTAGGGTATGAGTGGACACGCTTGAGTCGTATCCAAAGGGTACAACTCATGCCCTAATCGTATGCACCACTCATATACAAAATAGTCCACTCATGGTTCAAGTCTAAGCTCTATACGACCTTCTTGGTATGACTCATATACTTAGGATACGATTGAGGGAAGGGTCACTCATATAGAGGACAGAATGCCGTCATCCTAGGTTTCTCATAATATGATAGGGGAGGGGAAAACTGGGTATAACTCATATCCATGGGTATGAGTGGCTTGGCCTATTGTACCTTGGACAACATATTCAAAAATCAAAAAATTTTGCAAGGTCATAAACCTGGGTGTTTCATTCTCCCCCACTTAGGATCATTCATCCGCGAATGATGGACAAGTCAAGCATAACCATACTTTAACACATCATCACATATAAAAACAAATTTCAAACAAGTTAGAACAAGGCACATAATAAAGATGCGACCAACACATATCATGATCATCATCAATCAACCATTCATTTCATCAATCTTTAGGATTTCCAACCAATAATTTATCAAAGACACTCAATCAACTCAAAACTTAGGGGATTAAACCCATCTAATTTCAACTACATAAACCGAGTTAGGAACACCAATACACATCTCAAGCATGCATTTCTAGAATGGATAATAATTGCAATGGACTTCATGTCCTCTTCCGCCTCTCAAGTAGCTTTCGAACTTTCGGTTCCTCCATGGAACCTTTTTCGAAGACACCTCTTTCATTTAGAATCGGTGAACTTACCAATCCAAGATCATCAACGAGATCTCTTCACAAGACAAGGAACCCAAAGTGCCAACATCCTCTAAGGGAACAACCAATAAAAGATCACCTATGCATTTATGCAACATAGAGATATGGAAAATCGGGTGAATGGAGTTCATACTAGAAGGCAACTCAAACTCGTAGGCAACATTGCCAACCGTCTTCACAATCTAGTAGGGACAACATACCAAGGACTAAGCTTCCCCTTATTACCGACTTGCATCACTCCCTTCATGGGAGACACCTTAAAGAATACCCAATTGCCCATACTAAACTCTAAACTCCTACACCACATGTCCGCATATGACTTTTTTGGGACTTTGAGCAGTTTTCAACCTCTCATAAATCACCTTCACCTCTTTCTAAGGCTTGGTGAAATAAACTAGGGTAAAGCAACTTACCCTTACCAACCTTATACCATTAAATGGGAGAACGATATCCTCCACTATTCAACGCCTAAAAAGACGCCCTAGAATCTCCCAACTTAGGGACTTCTACATTTCCTCATTTCAAAACATCACCGAGCCACTACCCAACACAAGAAGGGCCACAGAGGGACTAAAGTACAAGAACTACTCATGCCACTCAAGGTAAGACCCTCAGCAGAGACACAACACCATAGGTACGAAGTATTTTATAGTGATCACCTAGGTCATATATGATACCCATCCCGACACAACATATCCAAAGAGGAGTCCTTGGTCTGAACACCAAAAAATACACCACTGCATCCCTTTTGGGGAACTCTACCATGATTCCTTCAATAGAGATAGACAAAATAAACAAGTAAGCTACGGCCTTCAACCAAAACTCCCACTTGGAGAACTTGGAATACAAATGATGATCCTTTAAATTTCACAACACAGCACGGAGGTGATCTATATGATCTGCCACACCCATAGAATGCACTATGATATTATCAATGAAGATAATGAAAACTATGTCCAAGAATAGATGGAAAACCCTATTCACCAAGTCCATAAATGCCATCGAGGCATTGGTCAACCCAAAGGACATGACAAGAATCTCATTAACCACGGGAATAGGTTCTAGAGGAGGCCCTTCTGAGTTAGGATCTTTAATTTAGACCATGATACAAACACCCCTTTTGAAATCACCTTTGGGCCTTAAGATAAGAAATGAACCTTCCCTTAGGGACTAAGGAGCCACCTTTCCATACAATGACATACTCATTGGGGAAATTAAGCATGACCCTATGAGTACAAAAATCTAAAAGAGCACAATACGAGTGTAGTAAATTTTCCCCCAAAAAATATCAAATGCAATCATATCCTCCTTCAATCAATTGGCAAGTCTTTTTTTACTACCAACGGCCATCACACACCCCTTATAAACTCTCTACAACCATGGAGTCTCTTACCAGGGTAGAAACAGAAAAGGGAGCCCAAATGGCTCTGAACTAAATTGAAATACACAATCATTAATAAGATCAGACATACCAAGAAAATCAAACACAATACGGAGAAGGAGTTTTTAACGTACCCATAATAATATTCAGAGAGGCCTCAAACTCCTGGTGAGTAGAAAATGCTTACAAAAAACTATGGCCAGTACCGGTACCAAGAACATAAGCGGAGATAGAACCTCTCAATGCAGGAATAAAAGAAGTAGCAATAGGGGCTCTATTGGCTGAAGAAGCCACTCGAGGGGGGCACTCTCGCTGCATGTGCCTGACCTGACCACAATGGAAATATCTATCTCTCCCCTTATCACACTTACCACTATAACTCTGACTAGAGAATTTGTAAGGAGGGTAGGGTGGAGTTGATTGGGCACCAGTAACCTAAACTTAGGCACCCCAAGGTGCCAACCTGGAGAAGTGGTAACCGAGATCTTTTTTTCTGAAACGGCAGCCATTATCAGACACTCCCATTGCATATGAACCAATTAACCAAACTTAAAACACCGGTTCTTTTCTTTGTCACAACAACCACGGTGTGATTGACCGCAAAATTGATAATGAGGATAGGTGAATATGGATTGGGCCTCACTGGCCTAATATTAGACACCTTGTGTCCCATGAGCATTACCAATATAAAGATGCCTGCCTCTAAACGGGTTCAGGTAGGGAGCACTATTTGCAGAGTGAAAATTAAGATCCGCCCAATGCCTCCTCTTGGAGTACTTTTCACCAACCTGAACCAATAGATATAGAGAGCGATGGAACTTACCATTTTGAGGAAACTAAGGAGAAGTGTCACCCCTATAAATAGGGTTAGTGGGAATAGGTAGAACCCTACGACAACAATCAGATGTCACGAACCTTGACGAGGTCTGAATCCTAAAAATTGGACAATCTTTGCCCATATTGCCCCTAATTGGGACAGAAGAGCTTGCTTAAGCATCAGATCTTCTTGGATACATGATCTAAAAGATGATCAAGCGGAAATTAGAGAAATCTAAGACCTAAGACTCTATACAGCTTGAGATTAAAACACAAGAAAGGAACACATTCCTAAAACCCTCATAGCTTGTCTCTCATAAGTGTAGCACATTTCACACCCATAAAAGAGACTCTACTTGATACGACTTCGTGGACACCCAACTGACCATAAACCTAGGCTTTGATACCAACTTCACACGCCCCAAAAATTGGGAGATGTCATATGGGAACCTCAAGCTAACATGAATCGGAGGTCTCTCTAGTAATCCAACTGTATCATCATCACAGCAACCACAAGGGTCGGGTGAATCCCGACTATATAGTAAGATAGCAGAAATATAAGACTAATAGTCAATACTAGACAATAATTATCATTTCATTAATTCCAATAGTCTATACAAAATACCCAAGTCCCCAGTTATCCATAAAATCTCTAATAATACCAAAACCAACTAATATGTCAGGAGATGCCCTCCGACAATAGCCATGAACCAAATGTATACAAGTCTATGAAATAGAGTAACGTCACTATGAAAGGTAGATCTTCTAGAGTATGGAAGCTCACCACTTCAAGGTCGATGCCCGAACTACTCGATCCCCTATTCACTGTGTAGAAAAAGAAGAAGAAGCTATGGAACCTATGTCACATGGATACATTGCGTCCGGAGATGATTAGCGATTGGAGCGCTAGCATATAACTCAACGATAAGGATAAAAAAACACAATTGTCCAATCCAAGTCAAATCATTATATGCAATCACATATACCCAAGTATAGGCATATATGAAGATACATATACATATATTTACACAACGTACTAAATCATAGGACAAGTTATAACATACATTCTTAAATTGTTCATTCATGAGACATGGAAGGAAGAGCTTTCAATCTTCCACCTTACCAATTTTATAATCTTAAGCTTCATCATTACACTAGTCACAGGGAACTGAACCCCAAGTCAACTCAACCAACACATTACATTTGACCGGGTCCACTAAGTTAACCAATTCAACTAATTTCATTAGGCGAGGGACTCGAGCTACAAGTTGTCTTGTTAGACTAGGAACTCGAATCACTAGTCATCTCATCGATTAGGAACTCGAATCACTAGTTGTTTCATTAGACGAGGACTCTAATCACTCATTGTTTCATTAGACTTGGAACTCGAATCACTAGTAACTTCACAGGTTTAGGAACTTGAATCACTAGCTATTTTATTTAATGAGGTATTTTAACCTCAAGAGATCTCTTTATACTAGGAAATCGAGTCTATAGTCATATCACTGGTCTAGGAACTTGATCACTAGTCAAGTCATTTGATGAGGAACTCGAATCACCCATCATTTCATGGGACAGGAAACTTGAATCACTAGTCGTATCATTAGACGAGGAACTCAAATCACCTATCATTTCATGGGACTAGGAACTCGAATCACTAGTCATATCTTTAGACGAGGAACTCGAATTGTCCGTCGTTATTAGTCACTATTTAAACTCTTGACCCATTAGTTCATGCATTATCAACTATCCAATTCATTTCACAGTTAAGGGCTTTAGCTCAATTAGGTAATTAAACATTATACATGACCACATGGTCCTCATGGAAGCCTTCATTGCTCAACCATTTCAATAGGTCGATGCCTTAACATATTTCATCATACAAATCAATTCATGGTCTTCAAGACCCACACGGCACCATAAGGTCTTCATGGAAATATTTATCAACTAAATACTTTATTAGGCCAATGCCTCCAAGCAAGCTATCATTCAATTAAATCAGCGGTCATCATGACCCTTACTAACTTATTCATTCTTCATTAACATTTCTTTGTCACACTTTAGTTCCATACATAATTTCAAGTTGAAGCTTAGGGAACTGGACCTCTTTTATAAGCCATCAAACCAACATGGACATAGTCTACAAATTACATGGAAAACAACATCAACACATTACCAATTATCAACCATTCATACTTATAGGGCCATCACCCTATTTAAAGCCATAAGATAATCCATTACATGATTAACAAGGTTCTTATCAACGATTACCATGCATTTACAATCATTGTGACTGAATACATAGCCAACAAGGTCTTCACCAACCATCCATAAGTATTCACATTCATCTAGTCATTATCATGACTCGTTCACATTTACTTGACCGATTACATAGACACACATTTTACCTTCACAACACCATTTAACCACTAATCACGTTAATAGACTACATGCGTTAGTTCCACTCATCATTAAGTACATTTATGGTCATCAATCCCCATATAATTATTCACATATCATTAGCAAGCTTACACCATATTCTCACCACATTTAGGCTCAACACACATATCAAGTTCATTTTTATATTTAGGAGCTTCAACCTCTTATTAGTCATTAATCCAATAATGGCATCAATTACATAATACATGGCTCACAATCCTTTACAATATCATTTGTCAATCATTCATGCTTATTGGTCCATTTCCCTGGTTTAAAACATCACCAACATGTGACTAGATAATTCACTTAGATATTTTCACAAACACCGTATGTACATACCTTTAATAAGACCATTTTCATGGTAGAAATTATTAAGATTAGGGTTACTCAAGACCCACATGTTAATACGCATAAAATACATATGTAAATCACCACCAATAACATGAATAAACATAAGTCTAAGTAAGAAACATCATTATTCATCATTTAGCAACAAAACTTTTTTATTTGATTTCAAAACTACCATGTACACTTACCAATCCAAGTGTAAAATACATAGTTTTAGAGTTATTTAGAAGTGGGAGAGGTACATTCCTTAAACAAAATGATACACCAAGAATCTTGACTCCTTCTTGCCACTAGATGAGCACCCTCCAAACCCAGGCCTCCAATTTTACTTCAAGAAGCTTTTAAAGTGTTTCGGAGTATTTGAGTCTTGTAAAATACAAAACTTAGGAGGCTACAATGCCTTATATAGTGAAGGCACTTCGGGTTTTAGGCAAGGGAAATGAGCACAAGGCCGTTATTTAAAATCTGGAAAATGACCTCATCCAGGGGTATGACTCCTCCATACGACTCACAAGGCAATCGTACCCTAAGGTATGATTGGTACCCTGACTCGTACCCTAGGGTCCGCCTAGGCCTTCTAATTGGTTAGGGTACAAGTGGACTCCCTGAGTCGTATCCAAAGGGTAAGACTAATGCCCTAACTATATGCACCACTCGTATTTAAAAAAGTCCACTCATGGTTCAAGTCTAAGCTCTATACGACTCACTTAGTACGACTCATATACTTAGGATATGATTGAGGGGAGGGTCACTCATATAGAGGATAGAATGCCATCCTTCAAGGCTATTTATGATACGAGAGGAGAGGGGGAAGTAGGTACGACTCGTATCCATGGGTACGAGTGGCTTGGCTAATCGTACCTCAGACAATATGCTCAAAAATCAAAAAATTTTGCAAGGTCATAATCTTGGGTGTTTCAATCTCCTTGAGATCATGATACATTTTCGTCGAACCGAGATGAACAACATAGCACGATTTATGCGCCACAGCTAATATCCTTTCTCGCAAACCATCAATGTAAGGAAAACATAACTTCCCTTGGTACGAAAGGTAACATCACCACTAATCTCAAATACCATCACCTTTTACCCACATACTTCACCCTTGATACTCAACAAGATAGGATTTAACATCTGCTTCTCCTTGATTTTAGCACCAAGAGATGACTACACCACCTTCTGAATAAACACACCACTAT
Source organism: Capsicum annuum (assembly GCF_002878395.1). Classification (NCBI taxonomy): domain Eukaryota; kingdom Viridiplantae; phylum Streptophyta; class Magnoliopsida; order Solanales; family Solanaceae; genus Capsicum; species Capsicum annuum. The sequence goes on from NC_061114.1 coordinate 115,539,047, forward strand.
CCTGAGATTCCAAGAGGCGAACTCCAAGGTTATCTAAATGGTAAATGTCCTTCACCAACTCCCATTTCTCCTTATCCACATGAGCAAGTCTCCCCAGGACAACTTGCTAAGAGTATCATCAACTACATTAGCTTTGCCTAGATAGTAGTGAAGCCTTATTTCATTGTCCTTAAGAAGCTCAAGCCATCTCCTTTGCATGAGGTTGAGCTCTTTCTGAGTGAACACATACTGCAGGTTTTTATGATTGAAAAAGATATCCATATGCACTCTATACAAATAGTGCCACCAGTTTTTCAATGAAAATACCACTGCTAATAGTTCCAAATCAGAGGTAGGATAATTCCTCTCATGCACCTTCAACTGCCTAGAAGCATGGTCTATCATCTTAATATGCTGTATCAAAACACAACCAAGTCCCACACCGAATGCATCACAGTAATCCACAAATCGGTCACTTTCTTCAGGCAAGGTCAAAACCAGAGTTGAATTTAGCTTATCCTTTAGCTTCTCAAAACCATCCACACAAGCATCAGACCACAAGAATTTAACCTTCTCCTAAGTCAATTAAGTTTATCGGGTAGCTATTATCGAGAAACTCTCTACAAACCTTATATAGTAGCCAACTAAACCCAAGAAGCTCCAAATGTTGGTTGGGGTCGTGGGTCTAGGCTACTTCTTAACCACCGCAACCTTTTGTGAATCTACAATGATCCCCTAGCTAGAAATAATATGACCCAAGAAAGTGACAACGTTTAACCAAAATTCACATTTAGAGAATTTATCATACAACTGTTGTTCTTTCAAGGTCCGCAACACCACACAGGGGAGATTGGCATGATCCATATCTCTTAGAGTACACAAAAATGACATCAATGAACATAATGAAAAACAGATCTAGAAACTGATGGAAGAGCCTATTCATCAAATCTATAAATATCGCAGGAGCATTGGTCAAACTTAATGATACTACTAAGAACTCAAAGTGCTGATACCGAGTATGGAAAGTTGTCTTAGGGATATCCACCTCCCTAATCTTAAGCTGATGATACCGATACTGAAGATCAATCTTAGAAAAGAATTTGGCACCCTGCAACTAATTAAACAAGCTATCTATCCTTGGGAGAGGATATTTGTTCTTAACTGTCACCTTATTCAACTATCGGTAATCAATACATATTCAAAGGGACCATCTTTCATACGCATGAACAACATTAGTGCACCTCATGGGAACACACTAGGATGGATGAAACCCTTATCCAAAAGATCCTTAAGTTGCTCATTTAGTTCTTTCAACTCGGCTGCAGCCATTCTATAAAGGGGAATAGAAATTGGATGAGTATCCAGGATAATATTAATCCCAAACTCAATCTCTCTATCCGGAGAAAGACTAGGAAGGTCATTAATAAAGACCTCAGGAAACTCATTCACCACTGAAATCAAATGCAAAGAAGGACCCTCAGATTTAGAATCTTTAACCCAGACCACATGATAGAGACACCCCTTGGATATTAATCTTAGACCTCTAAGACATGATATAAACTTTCCCTTAGGAGCTAGGGAACCACCCTCCTACTCAATAATAGGCTCATTAGGAAAGTTAAAGACAACCCTACGGGTCCGACAATCTAATAATGCATAGCACGAGTGTAACTAGTCCATCCCCAAAATAATATCAAAATCAACCATATTTAATTCATACAAATCCACCAAAGTATCCTTACTACCAACAGATACCACACACCCTCTATAGACTTTTTTAGAAATCATAGAGTCACTTACTGGGGTAGAAACAGAAAAAGGGTCTGAAACACACTCTGTACCAAAACCAAAATACACAGCCACAAAAGGCATTACATAAAGATGTCTCAAGTAAATAATATATATCACAAGAAAATAGTTTCAACATTCCAGTCATAATGTCAGGCGATGTCTCGGACTCTTGTCGAGTAGTAAGAGCATAAAGATGGTTATGACTATTTCTGAAACTAGATGGCACACACGTTGGTGCTGGAGACAAAGACGAAGCAATAGGAACCTTGTTCGCTCCCAAAGCGACCTTACCAACCAGATGGCTTCACTAACTTGAGGTTGAGCATCCTATTCCCTAAAATTATCGCCACCCTGCTAATGCCTATCTTCAAACGGCTTTGGATAGGGAGAATTAGCTATGGAAAAGAACCAGAACTCTCTCATTTATTCTTTGGCCATTTACCACCATCTCTACCACTTTGTTGTTGCCCACCACTTTGCTCAATAAACCTAAAATTCTTTCCCTCCCTTTTCCCTATCTCAGCCTATTTTTCTTTTCCTCCTCCACATGTAGCATATAAACAACGAACCTAGAGATATCCATGTCCTTGATCAGTAATGCGGTCTTTATTTTACGGATTAACTCACAAGACAATCCCGAAGAAAACTTCCTCATTTGGTCCCTCGTATCAGACACTATCTCCAAAGCATACCGAGACAACTGGAGAAATTTCAAGACATACTCTTTGACCAACATCTTCCTCTATTTCAGATTAATAAATTTCTCTGTTTTTACTTCCCTCAACCTCTTAGGAAAGAAGCGGTCCAAAATGCATTAGAGAAAATCTCCCATAGATTTGACTCATCAACCTCACCCCTTGCCCTGTCCTATTCCTCGTACCATTAGTACTCTACATCCTTAGCTAGTAGGTAGCAAACTCCACCCCTTCTACATTCGTGGCATACATAACCCTAAATATATTTTCTATCTCATCTAAAAAGACCTGAGGATCCTCCTCTACCCTAACACTAGTAAAAGTTAGAGGGCTCATCCTCATAAATTAGCTAACCCTTATGGCCTTAGAAGATGGAATAGTAGATGTACCACGCTCAAGATGAGAAGCTACAAATTGAGCAATCATATAAATCAGCTGATAAAACTTTGTATTCGTCACATTGGCTTGAGAAGGACTAGAGAAAACTGGTGGAACTCCAAGAAGATCAAGGACTAGACCCCTAGACCGAGTATGGATCCCATGGGTAGAGCGTGTCCCATCAGCATCGTCCTCAGTTGGGACAGAGGAGTTTTTGTGCATATCAGATCATCGAGGCATGATCTGAAAATAAAAAAAAGGATTAGAGAAGATTCCATGACTTAGACTCAAAGCTTGAAAATAGAACACAAGAAAGAGAAATATTCCTAAATGCCTTATAGCCACTCTCTTATGAGTGTGGCGCGCTACACACCCTTAAAAGAGACTCTACTCGAAATGGCTTTGTGGACTCCCAATTGACTATGAACCTAAAGCTCTGATAGCAACTTGATATGACCCAAACCGAGGCCTTGTCGTGATGGACATCCCAATTCCAACCAGGATTGGGGACCACTTTGGATACCCAACCCATCCTCTAAAAGCATACTTCGAGTCAAATGAATTTTGAACATATAACAAGATAGCATATTTGTAGGTATACTGACTTTGGGATAAGTCTATTTCCTAAACCAACCCAACTAAGTCAATCCATCAATAACCAACCAAACTAAGACAATAACTCAATATGTTTATATATATAATCTAAAATAAAATGGAACAATCATAAATCAAATAAGGTCATATGGTATCATCCCCAATACCAATACCAATGCCAAGGATGACACCACTCCCGACACCGACCATAAGCCTCTAACCAAAAGTAAAATAATATTCGGTCGGACATGCCCCCGACCATAGCCAAAATCATAGTCTATAAAATGACCAAAGTATGTAAAGACCTCTATGACATGAAATGGAACCTTACAGAATATGGAAGCTCACCACTTCAATCTAACACAAGTGATCCCGAATTCAATCACTAAGCAGGAGGAGTAGAATGGTCAGTTCCTGCATTGCGAGGGGATACAGTGCCCAAAGATGGGTTAGCGGGTGAATGCTAGTATGCACTCAGGATAAGGATAAAATAATGGCAACCTCTAATGCTAAGTAAACAACTATATTCATACATAACCATATATATATATATATATATATATATCCATGCCGGAAGAGGGAACTGGGTTTAGCATGCCTTCAAATAATTAACCTGGATATGTTTAGGTTAACCATCCTAGAACCACCCATGAGCTATATGGTCCAGTGTTACCCCCTAAACGGGCTCCGATGTATATACCCATACAAACTAGAGATACCATAGGAGTAGGGGATTCCCGTGTACCCTTCGCTCTCCATGATACATAAATACAAGTGTAACTTAAGGGATTTCCATTTACCCCTTAAGTATCATATATGGTCGCCATGACCAATCCCTATGTTGACAAATATGAGTTTCTAGTATACGTCCATTGGATTCACACCTTCACGATTATCTATCACACCCCGCCATTATTTCCCAATTAATACCATTAGCATGCAATCAAACTACCATTTCCATTTATTATTAACCAAGGCTATAAGTAGTGGTATTTTTATACCGACCATAGCTTGCACATAATGTCCTTATCCATCCTCTTTAAAGAAAGGATTCCCATATGCTCATAGATTACATTATTAAGTTGCTTGGGGGATCCCTAGTACCCACAAGATGATCATTATTAAGTTTGCTTGGGGGATTCCCATGTAGCCCATAAGTGTATTCAATTAATCCATAACTATGTCCTCTAATACCTTACCATTTAGCCATTAAAGACCATCCAAACCAGTTAGGGTTTCATTACCACTTTATACCATGCAAAGTTTTCAATGAAAGTTTAACAATATAGTAAAAACATTCTCATAGGCATTTTATCAAACATGTTGAGAGCATATAGTTTTCAAAACCAAAACCAAATACCAATTTACCATTTCCATGCAACCATATGTTCAAACCACCATTATAGGAAACCCATAACCAGACCATTTATAATAAAACCCCAGCATACATTCAAAACCTAAAACCATACCATAATTATGTTATGAAAACCATACATAAAATATGTCGTTAGTTGGAACAAACAATGAGGGAAGTGTAACGTGCCTTAAATTATGAAGATGACAGAAAGAAACCACGCTTGTAATCCCCAAATTGACCTTATTGAAAAAAAACTAGGCTTCTTTAATTCAAGAACCTTGAAAGAATTGAGAGAGTTTCTAAGTGTTTAAGATTAGAATAATAGGATAAATGATGTCCCAAAAGTATTATAAGTCATGGGGCCTTAAGACGTTAAGAGGGAAAATGCCCAAATTACCCCCAACTTAAACTGTATAAAACTCTTGCAAGAGAGTACGACCACCTTCCCAAACCATACCCTAGGGTACGAGTGGTACCCGTATCTTGTACCCTAGGCCTCCCCTTGGACCCCAACACTGTCCAACATATGACCACCAAGTCCAATCCGTACTCAACCATATGGCCAGTACCCTTAATCCTTACCTTAGGCAAAATAGACTCCTTTAGGTTAAACATAGGGAAATACTCAATTGTTATCATACCCTAGTACCATAACATATGACTAGTATGATCCATTCATACCTTGGACAAAAACCAAACAACCTACACTGGTTAACGTACAACCAATACCCACCAACTGTACCCTATCATATGACTAGTACCCCCTAGTCGTATGATATCCAGAAGCCAAAACCCAGGAAATTTCTAAGGATCAAAACCCAGGGTATTTCAGGCTAGCTATTATAATATCTTCCCCCCACAAGTTTGGTAGTAAAGCACAACTTATCAACAAGACATCCATCATCTATTTTAATGTTTTATTCTTTCTTTCCACAATTTCACTGGATTTTGAAGTGTATGGAGTAGTTTTTTTATGAATAATGTCATATTCCAAATATATTTATTCAAAAGGAGATTGATTTTGTCACTTCTAATACTTCTAATCATTTTGATTTTCTTATTAAGTTGCATTTTAGTTTTATTCTTGCATTGCTTGGGTGCTTTAATTGACTCATATTTTCTATTAAGAAGATAATATAGCAATATTGAGTGTTATCATCAATGAAAGTTATGAAATATCTTTTCCATTGGGGATGTTATTGACTTCATGTCATAAATATCTGTATGAATTAATTCTAAGGAATTTGAGTTCTTTTCAATCGATTTATAAGGATGCTTAGCATATTTAGACTCCACACATACTTGACACTTTAAATTATTACTTTCAAATTTAGGCAATATTTTAAAGTTAATTATTTTTTGTAAAGTTTTATAATTGACATGTCCTAAACATGCATGTCATAAATTATTTGTCTCAAGTAAGTAAAAAAATAGATGTTTTATTCATATCAACTGTAATTACATCTAATTTGAAAAGGCTCTCAGTAAGGTAACATTTTTCTACATACCTATCATTCTTGTTGATTAAAATTATCGAAAATAAATACATATTTAAACTCATTCTTGACTAGAAGTGATGTCGGGATTAATTTTTTTTCGTATTTTGGGAACATGAAGGACATTGTTAAGAGTCACCATCTTGTCGAAAGTCATCAACAAGTCTATATTGCCAGTTCTTTCTATCTTGGTGGTTATAGAATTTATCCTAAAAATGATCTCATCGAGTCCTGTTGAAGTACAGAAAGAAAACGGTTCCTTATTAGAACAACATGGCGGGTGGCACTTGAATCAATCCATCATACTTCGAGATTTCCTATCAAATTAAATTCTAAAAGCATTACACACAAATTGTTTATGTCTTTATTCATGTTTGATTGCTCCTTCTTCTTATCATTCTTTGGATCACGACAATCTAAAGACACGTAGCCAAACTTGCCACCAATGTAGAAATTTTCTTTGAACTTTTCTTCTTTGGCGCATTCTTATCTTCGTCAGGCTTTTTTCTTTTCTTCCTTTTTTGAAGAAGTTTCAACATTGTTTGCACCTGGTATTATTGACTTTATAGTATCTTTCTTTTCTGTTGATTTTTTATCTTCTTCGATCCGCAGACAAATAATTAAAACCTCCAACTTTATTTTCTTTCATTTGTGTTTCAAGTACTACTTTAAGTCATGCCAAAAGGAGGTAATTTTTTGATAAAAGTTGCCACATGAAATGATTCATTAACAATCATACATTCAACAAGTAAATTATGAATGATAACTTGCAATTCCTAGACCTAAGAAATAACAGACTTGTTGTTAATCATCTTAAAGTCCAAAAATTTGACAGTCACAAATTTTGTTAGTCCAGCATCTTCAGTCTTGTGTTTCTTATCCAAAGTATATTATAATTTTTTTTGAATTTTTGCAAACACTATAAAAATTATACAGACCATCTTCCAGCTCATTCAAAATATAACTCTTACTAAAAATATCTTAATAACTCTATGCCTCAGTTATCAAAAAATATTCTTTCTCAGGAGTGTCATTTGGCAAGGTTAGAACGTTCTCAGTGATAAACCTCTGCAAACTAAGACTAATCAAATAGTAAAATATCTTTTGTTGCCACCTCTTAAAGTCAATACCGGAAAATGTTTTGGACTTTTGTGCTGCAAACATTGCAGGGTAGTACGGCTTGATGAAGCAACATTTGTTGCCGCAAAAGCAGAAGTCAAAACAGTATTAGTTGGTTCTTCCATTTCTGCTCGAAAATAAACAAAAATAAATTAGTTAATAATACAGAGTTTTTATTCAGTCAATGAAGTTTTTATATTCTCTTAATCAATAGAAATAAAACTTTTATTAACTCAATGAAGTTTTTATGTTCTTCGGACCCAGTTAATAAATGAAGTGGAAAATTATAAGATTTTAATATCCAATCAAATCATAAACAGAGATGAAGCAGAAATGTATGAAAAAAATTAAATTAAATTCTTTAAGTTTATTTTTCCTGCAAAACAGAACCACAAAACTAACAAAAAAAATATAGTTTTATGCCCACAGAAAACTATATCTCCTCAAAGAATTTAATTCTCTCACAATTGCCTAAAGTTTGGATTAATTCCTCCCAAGATAAAATTGAACTCTATTCTGCAATACTGACAATAGAAATTGCAAAACTTCAACGAACTCAACAAATGGAGTAAATAACACTTACAGTTATTTCTTTGAAGAAAAAATTGTGAAGAAGATGAAAGAAAAAATTAATCTGTTTTTTATTTTACAAGTAGTATTTTAGATTTATAGTAGTTGAAATGTGGCTAAGCCTTTGAATATTTATAGCCACTAACAGGTGCAAATATACCTATTTGGAAAAAATGTGTCATTTGAAAAAAAAAATATACATGTTTGGAATAAACATACCTATTTGAAAAATCATAACCCATTGAAAAGATCACAACCATTCGAAGTAAAAATAAGTCTTTTAACGTGCATTCTTTTTCTTAGTGTCTATTCATTTCCCATTCGCATCAACACAAACTCAACAGAGCTGATTGAGATAGATGCTCTAAAAATTCAAAGAAAACAAATGGATTTTCTGATGGATAAAATGAGGAGATAGTAAAGAGTATAGAAGATTGGTTTGGTGGATTTTAACAATTGAGTGGATCGAATTTGAAAAATGGTTGGATAAAATATTTAATTAGAGAGTAATTTTGTATTGTGATAAAAATAAACTCAAGTAGGTGACATGTAGGCGCCACGTACGATAATATAAATAGGGATATGACACTTAACAACCCAAGGACAAATATGGGTTCAAAGTTGGATGGCAAAAGCAAATATAATCTAAAAATATAACGAAGGACAAATATAACCCTTTGCTAAAAGTACAAGGGCAAATATGACCGTTACCCTAAATTAAATAAAATAGAAAAAAATCACATAAATATACCATTTAATAGTTAATATAACAAAATATATCGATGTTATTTTTTATTTAAAAAATATAGTTTTTATTTACAAAATTTATTATCTATTGAAAACTATTTTTTATTCTAAAACTGCTTGTTTTTCAAAAATAATAAAAAGAAAATATATTTTGAAAATTAATAATTGCTTGTTTTTCGGAATATGAATAGCAGATCAAGTTAAATTGTAGATAATGATGTTGATGAGAGAGAAGCAACGAAGTTAATGAAATCGTGGAATTGAAAATAAATTGTGAGAAATTAAGGACCATTAAGTTACCCACGTAACTCTATTTTCTTCTACAGTATGCGATTTGTTTTTAATCATAGTTGATATATTTTGTTAGATCACATTTTCATAGAAAATGCACCTTACCAAAATAAAAATTAATTTTTTTAATATTAAACACTATTACTACGAGTTATGTACCTTAAATACCACATATATACCATAATTCAAAATAAACATTGATTTTTTAATATTACACACTACTACTACGAGCTATGTACCATAAATATCACACATGCACCATAATCTATAGCACATGGATACCATAATGCACCCATAATCTATAAATATGAAATACAATGAGAAAAGACATATTTTTCCTCCTGAACTTGTCCTCCAAACTCACTTTAGGACTTAAACTTAATTTTTATTTAATTACCCCCTTAACAACTTTCAAGTGAATTAATTTCACCCTTATGATTGACATGGCAAAAAAAAAGCGGGTGAATTTTTTTTTAAAAAAAAAGGGTCACTTTATTGCTATTATTATTATTATTATTTATATATATACATATATAAAATTAAAAATTAAAAAAGAAAACAAGAAACCCAACTTCATCTTCTTTCTAACATCCCCTTCCCCCACCCCCACCCCATTTCTTCATCTACTTTGAAACCCCGCCCCGTTTTTTCATCTACTTCGAATCTCCACCCCGTTTCTTTGTGTATTGGTGTGTTTCTTTCTTAGCATTTTTACTTGTGGAAGATTGATTTTTGAATTTGAATTCATTTAGGTCTTTAGTGATTGTGTTTCTTTGGTTGTTTTATTCTTTGGCGAAGAAGAGCTGGTTTTGGATAGATATGAGGAGAATTTTTTAATTGTAGGAAAAGTGATTTTGGTTGAATTTGAGTATTTGGTGGAACTGAAATTGAGCTTTTTCATTTGGGATTTTAGCGCAAGTTTCTCTTCTAGGGTGGGCTTGCTGAGCTTGATTTTGATTTTGGTTGAACTAAAAACTGAATCAAACAAAGAAAATTTTATTTTTGCAAGCTTGATTTGATTCTGGATTATACCAAAATCAGAGGAACAAGAAGAAATCTTGATTAATTTGGTTTGATTCTTGTGAGAGCTTGTGGATTCGATGAGCTTAATTTAATTCTTGGAACTAGAAAGTGAACTTATTTTGAATTTTTTCTTGATTGATTGTAGAGAATCATCATCATCAATGGTTGAAATGGACTTTTCTTGATTGGCTTAGGAAAATCATCATCTTCAACGGTTGAAATTAATTTCTTCTTGACTGATTTAGAAAAATCATCATCAATATCTAGTTACAACATTCTTCTTCTAATTCTTATTGATAAAAACATTAAATTGATGTCGTTATGGTTGTTCTCTTGGTGGTGGTAATGGCAAAAAAAAATTGAAGGGAAAGGCATTTTGTAATAGTGGTGAGGGATGGAAGGGGAGAAAGAGTGTGGGGGGGGGGGGGGGGGGGGGGGTTTGTCTGCAAAAGAAGAAGAGGAAATGGGGGGGGGGGGGGGGGCTGTGAAGAAGAAGAACGAAGGGGGATGGGGACTATTTTATTTAAAATATTTATATATATATATATATATATATATACATAAAAATAGTATATATATTTTTTTTCTTTTTTAAGAAAATATATAAAAAGTAAGTGTGTGGGATTATTTTTTATAAGAAAAAAAATTATAATTTCCTACATGGCAATGGCATGGCACTGATGTGGCAACGATGTAGCGCGTGTGTAGTGCACTCTCCATTGTGAGAGTGAATTTTTTATTTTGGGGGTGAAATTAATTCACTTGAAAGTTGTTAAGGGGGGTAAATAAACGGAAGTTAAGTTTAAGTGTTAAAATGAGTTTGGAGGACAAGTTCGGGGGGAAAAGATGTCTTTTCTCAAATACAATCAACAAACGAATTCATGAACTACCACATGACTACTATAATATTTACCATCTTTCATATAAACCAAATAAGACATTCCACACTATAACTATTAACGGCAAGATAGAGCAGTCTATACAAACTGTGCACCATAATGCAACCACAAATTATATACATTAAATACAACAAAAACGAATAAATTCAACTATAGTTTTGTATCAATATTTACTACTATCTCTACCATAATTTATACACGTTGAATACAACCAGCAATTTTATATTGTCTTAACTATATAGAGATTGATGTATCATCAACTTTATGATATTTGAAATAGTTAGAAATTATTGTATCAACAATTTTATGGTGTTTGAACTATATAGAAATTGGTGTATCAATAATAATAATTTTATGGTGTCTGAACTGTATAAAAATTAATGTATCAATAATTTAATGGTGTCTAAAATGTATAGAAATTGATGTATCGATAATTTTCTGGTATCTGATCTATATAGAAATAAGTATATCAGCAATTTTATGGTGTATGAAATTTATATGGGATGTAGTTTGAATCAACTGGAGAATTTACTATTATTAATGGTGTTTTCTCCTCAAAAATATTAAAGATTAATGTCAATTGAATTAAATAAATTAAATTTAAAAATATAAAACAATATAAAATAATGTGTTGTTTTTCGGTCACCATATTTAATATTTTTTAAAACTTATTGAAAAATAAAATATGACAAATTATAGGATAAAATATCAACCATTAAGATGTCCTCTTAAATCATGCTATTTTATTTACTATATCTTATTTTTATCTTTTAGCTTATTTGGTAGATTTTGTTAGATTTCTATTGTTATATTTTGAAAACTAAATCTATTGATAGTTTTTGTAATATTGATTCTTAAATTGTATATTTATATGATTTGCCCCCACTTTAATGAATGTAAATGTTATACTTACCACAATATCTATTAAATAATAAAAATAAATGCAATAATTAAATTTAATATCTTTTGAACATGTAAAGATGGAGAATTTATTAATTAGTTATATAGTATTTTTAAATACTTAAGATGCAAATAATGTTGGTGAAATTCATTGATAGCCCCTTTAAATTACAATTGGTGTCTTCAATAAGCTCATGATTAGTGCTTGATAATCTAAAAAGTTGAGGAATTTGACGTGATGCCATCCTAGAAGTGTGAAATTTGACCGGCAGATTTTATGCCACTTCAATCCCTCTTCTTGATCAATAGTGAGTAAAAAAATTTTCATGTTCTTTCTCTGCAATTCAGCATAATTTCAAAATTTAATTTGTAACATGAATCAAAAGAAACAATAAAATAGTATCTTAGAAAAAATAGTCATAATATCTAATATAGTTTGAGATCTACATATTAAAAAAATACATAGCTTATTGAGAAAATAATCTCACACTAATCAAACAATTTCAGGAATTTTCTATGTTAATAGAGAGACAAATTAAAATTAGTCTAAAGTTTGTTAAGTTGATATTTAAAAAAAAAAATTATTAAAAAGAAACCAAGTCAACTAAGTTGTATTGCCACCTCATATATACATAATCTCAAAAGAAAATGCTGGGGATCATGGTTTCTATTCCCTTTTTCATCTATTGATAAAATTCTTTTTATAGACGTGTACATGCACTTCTTTAATTTAAGAGGATTCTATTCATCATTAAAATTTATAAATAATATTTAAGATTAACTCTCTTTCTTTTTTAAAAATGATAAATATAAAAAAAAAAAAAAAAAAAAGGTAATAGACTTCTATGACATTCACATTGTGGAACTGCACAATTCTAAACAAATTTATCAAACTTATAGAAATAAGAATTTTGGATGAATAGTAATTTACTGAAGACAATTATGGAATTGTAAGTTATAACCAGAGTATTCGTCTTTGGTTCTATAAATTTGACAATGTGTAGTCATACACTGGCAAAGCAACACTTAAAATTTTTTACCATTGTATCTAACATTACTAACAACAATGATTGGACTATCATGAACTTTTGATTCTTGAAGCTGACAAAAGGAAAAAACAGTAGTGAAAGACACCATATATAATTTGAGTTGAAAAATATTCAAATTCACTGTAGGTTGACAAAATTCATAGTGACCAAAATTTAATTGAATTCAGTATTATCATATATTTTACTCTTATCATATATTTTAGTTCTCTTTATTTTTAATAATTATAAAAAAAAAAGATAATTTTGTGTTTGATTAGAGTATTAGATAGTATTCAATTCTAGACCATTCAAAAGTATGCAGTGCAGTGTAGGTGTATTGTCTCTATCTATTTCATGTAGGATTTGTTCTAAATGAAAATTCTACACTTCAAAATCAATTACACTGGCAAACAAATATGAATAATATCTCTAGCAATGGTCTCCCGATGCTTGCATTATTTTTCAAAAGATATGAATAATATCTCAAGCGTTGGTCTCCTAGTGTTTGCATTGTTTTTCAAAGATTTTTATATTTCTCTCTATTTATATACAAAGTCAAGTTTCGAGCCTTTTCACTTTTATAAACCAAACCTTTCTCTTCTAAACCATCTAAGCAACTCCTATGATTTGCTAATGTTGTACTTAGCCTAGTAACCACATCATGGCTGTAATTACACTTTTTATCATCACCAGAGACAACTAACCTTGCTAGCCTTAGCTCAATGTCTTCATAAAGTTTTACACACTCGTCACTTGTTGCAAAATTATTTAGAGAGCCATATTGGTCCACTACTGCTTTGTTAAGTCGTCATTTTAGATCCTTAGCCCACTTTATGGCACGTTACACCCCATACCTTGCTCTTTCAACCACATCATTATTGTTAGCAACAATGGCTAAATGTAAATAATGGAAAAGAAATATGAACTTGAATAAGAGTCTTCCGTCTTCAATAAATATATCACATAACTTAAGTTTGAGTTTAAGATGTTGTATTTTTTTGTTGCATTACTTGGTGTATCTTGTATATGGTATTATTGGATGTGTTGATTATATTGTATCTTGTCCTTTTACTATTTCTTGTATAGATTGTTTTATTTTGATTCGGGGATCTATCGAAAACAACCTCTCTATCTCACATCTGAGGTAGTGATATGGACTGCGTACACTTACCTCCACCCCCTCCCCCCAGACCCACTTGATGGAAATATATTGGGTATGTTGTTATTATTGTTGTTGATAGCTTAAGTTTTATTTCAGTAAAACAAAAATATTCGTAGCCAATACAAAAGGAAAAAAAGATATGCATACCATTTTCACTCTATGAAATAAAATCTTGAGAGCATGTAACTATTATCAATAAAGAATTAATCAAAAAATCAATTCTATAATCAATACGTCGTGATGACATATTGCTTAATATATAGTCACAAAAATTCCATACAAAAGATGTTCAAGAGTTTCTTATAGAATAATAAGCAACTGTTAGAACATACTAACAAAAAAAGAATAAAAGATCAAAAAAAGAAAACAACATAACAAGTCGATTTTATAATCAATATGTCGTGATGACATATCAATATACAGTCACAAAAATTTCATACAAAAGATGTTCAAGAATTTCTTATAGAATAATAATCAACTCGTAGAACATACTAACAAAAAAGAATAAAAGATCAAAAAATAAAACAACATAAAATAAAGATTCAAAATTTACGAATCTCATGGCCACAAACATGTACTATTCATAAATTTGATACTAGCAATTGAGATAGACTACAATAGTAAATAATAAAGAAAAACAAAAAGAATAGATTAATTGCAAAATACAAAAATCAATAAAAAAAATTATTTGAAACTCCCCATACCATGTCTGATGAAGGAAAGAACTCAAAATTATCCCAAATATATGAAAAAGTTGTAAATTATTTCAAAACTATTCCCTACACCCCACCTTGTCTTAAGGTTTTAGATTTGTGACTGAAAAAGTTGTAGTACATGTAAAAATTTTATAGACTTTATTTTGGATTCCACGCCACTTTTTTTAAATAATACTCCATTTAATTTGTATTCAATAATAGTTTTCCTAATTAAACAATATTTCCTAGTTCTTATTAATTTTGAATTTTAAATACTATTATAATAATTTAATGATAATAATTTTAGCAAAAGGGTGAAAAGACTATTTTATTTATTGCGGAGTGTTTTAATGAAGGGAAAAAAATTCAAATCACATTTGTAAGGGTCTTTACACATTTAATATATTATAAATATAGATTATAGATATAGATTATAGATTATAAATTATAAATTATAAATATAAATTATAGATTTTTTAAAAGGAGACTTTTAAACATAGTCATACTTTAGCACAATTCGTTATTCATAGTCACAATTTGCAATATTACAAATTCATAGCAGTTGTATTCAATTTTACTCAGTCGTCTATATTTATATAAAACTTAAATACATTAATTATATTTTATATTTTTTATATTTTTGAAAAATATGACTACATTGAATACAAGTCACGGATGATGAAGGAAACATCATAACCATGCATTGTATTTGTATTCACTATCATTTTTTTTTTTTGCTTTTCTCTTTTTTTCCTTTTTGATTTCTTTCTCTATTTCATTTTCTTTTTTCGTTTCTTTCTTTTCATTTTTTGTATTTTTTTCTTTTTCGTATCCCCCCACCCCTCTTTTTTTCTGTTTTTGCTTTTTCTATTTTTTATTTCTTTTTATATTTTTTTCCTCTTCTATCTCTAGCTTCTATTTCTCTTTCTTCTTCTTTGATTTTTTTTTGTACTTTTTTATTTCTCGTTTTACTATTCTATTGTATATTTTTTTGTATTTTTAAAAAATATAGTTATTCGAGCACAAGTCACGAATGATAATGAAAATATCATAATTGATTGTAGTATTTATATTCGTACCATCATTTATATTTTTGTATTCATTGATACACTTGTATTTATATTTTATAGTTCACGTCTGTATTTGTATATTATAATTCACATTTGTATTTGTATTTTATAGTTCACACTTATATTTGTGTTTGTTATCTCACGCCATCATTTATATTTTATACAATTCACAATTGTACTTAAAGAACAGTTTTGTATTTGTATTTTATAATTTGCTGCACATTGTATTTATATTTTGGTTTCATTTTATTTGTTTCTATTTGTATTTGTATACTATTTTCGTCTATGCACTTACATTTTTAAAGAACTATTTTGTATTTATATTTTTAAGTTGATCACATATTGTAATTTTATTTGTATTTTTACTTACTTCATTTATTTATATTTAGATTTTTAGTTGACAACATCATTTGTATTTTTAAAAAATTTAAAAGAAAATATTATTTTCTTCCTACGAACACTTGTATTTATTTATATTCATTCATACAAATTGTATTTTACCGATAAAAATTGAACAACACAAATAAAAATGATAAATTGTACAAATATAAATGTTAAATTATACAAATACAACGCTTACATTTGTATCAAATGATACATTTTATACAACTTGAATCATACGCATACAAAATGATATTTGTTTATATAAAAATACATCTGGTAAATTTGAAATACAAATACTAATAATACATTTGCATTGAATGACACATTGAATACTTATATATTTTAGACTCAAGTAAATACAATCTATCCATATACTTATTTTTATACAAATACAAATATTAAATTGTACATATTCATGCTAAACTATTTAACTATAAATAATAAATTTATTTAAAATATACAATATGATACAAATAAATATAAAATACAATAACAACAACAACAACAACAAAAAATGAGAGAAAAATACAAAAAGAAAAAAAGAAAAAATGAAAAATAAAAAACAAAAAAATACTACAAAGAAAAAAGAAATAAAAAAAAGATGAAAAAACAAAAAAGAAAAAAAGAAAAGGAAAAAATTATTAAAAAGATAAAAAGGAAAAATGGAAAAGAAAAAAAATGAAAAGGGAAAAAAGAAAGAGAAAACAAAGAAAAAAGGAAAAGAAAAAATGAAGAAAAAAAAAAGGAATAATACCCACGAAAATATATTAACTTTGACCAGATTTCCAGTTGAGCATATTGAACTTTGCGGGGGTCCTATTACTCCCTAGACTTTTTGTTTCGTATTTTAATGTCATATATCGGTCCACTTGAACACGTGTAAATATGAGGTGGTGTGTCTATTACGCGCGTCAATACACGTGTAAAAATGAGATTTGGCGTGTGTATTACACGCGCCAGCGTCGAATCTGGGTATAGAGTTTCGGGAGAGGGGGGGAATTAAATCCACTTTAAAAAGTTTAGGGGGATAATAGGACCCCCGCAAAGTTCAGTATGCTCAACTGAAAATTCGGTCAAAGTTCAGGTATTTTCGTGAGTATTATCCCCAAGAGAAAAAAAAAGAAAGAGAAATGGAAAATAAAGAAAGAGAGAAAATAAAGGAGAGGGACTATGGATTGTATTTAATTGGTAAGAGAGACTATGAATTGTAATTAATTAAAACTTAGGCTAAATAAGATACTCCCTCCGTCCTAAATTACCCGCCCCAAATTTTCTAATTTGATTTCCCATTTTACTTGTCCCTTTTCATTAATCAAGAAGCGACAAATTTTTTTTTCATGTTTTACCTTTTGCATTAATTATTTTTTTTTCAAATTAAAATGTAAACATCATTTAATAGGGGCACTATGATAACTAGTCATGTTATTATTATTTTTCTTAATCAATATAACATCTCAATTTGGGATGGATAATTTGAGACGGGGGGAGTAATTAGGATCCTATGTTTACTAAATCCTGTAGCTATCCCTTAAAGTGAGGTACACGCGCAAGGCATGCACACCTAGGGGTGGCAATTTCAGCCCATATTTGTAAAATGAATCCATTCAACCCATATTTAGTGAATTGAATCACTCATATTTCAAATGAGTAAATATGATCATTTTAAAAGCTCATACAAATATGGACAAAATGGATAAAATATGGGTACCCATTTAAACACAGAGATCACCCACCTATGTGTAAAGTTTCAATTTTTTTTCTTTTCTAGTTTCTTTTCTTCTTCTTTTTTCTTTTTTTCCTTTAATTTACTTTTTTTCTTTTTCATTTTTTTTATTTTTTTACTCATTCCTTATAATTTCTTTTATTCTTTCTCATTTTTTCATATATTTTTTTATTTTTATTTTTATTTTTATTTCTTTTTTCTTTGTATTCTTTTTTTTTCGCTTTCCCCTTTCTCATTCTTATTTCATCATTCGTATTCACTTGAGACCTACATGAGTTAATAAATATAAGCTTCTAATTATCTCATTTAGCCTATATAATTCATAACATCTCTTCTCAATTAAATATAATCCATAGTCTCACTCCTTTATTATTTTTTTCTATCTTTTATTTCTCTTTCTTTTTTTCTTTTTCTTTTTTTTCTTTCTTTTCTCCTTTAATTTACTATTTTTTCTTTCTTTCTTCCTTTAATTTACTTTTTTCTTCTTTTTCATTTTTTCCACTTATTTTTTACTCATTTCTTACACTTTTTTTCTTTCTTCTTTTTCATCATTTTTTTCTTTTTCAATTTTATTTCTTTGCATTTTTTTTTTGTATTTCCGTTTTCCCCTTTTTCATTCTTGGTTCGTCATTTTTGTCATTTTTCTTATTTTTTTATATTTTTTTCCTCATCTTTTTTTTGTCATTGCATTTTATATTTTTTTTTCTTTAAATTTATTTGTATCATACTATATATTTCAAATAAATTTATTATTTGTATTTGAATAGTTTAGTTTTCAATATGTGCAATTTATCATTTGTATTTATATACAAATAAGTATATGAATTAAAATCAACATGGGTTGTGGTGTAGTGGATGGGGCTGCTCCACCCTTAACCAAAGGTCGAGGGTACGACCCTAGTTATGGAGAAAACTCTGTTGGGAGCGCTGCCACTTAACGGGCCCTGCAACGCCTGATCCGGATTAGTCCGGGCTCCAATACAAGCACCGGACACCGGTTGAAAAGTCAAAAAAAGTATATGAATTAATTGTATTTTCTTGAGACTAAAATATATATGGCTGAGGATCCACATAGCCCTCGAATTATAAATGTTGGGCGAATATAAATCAATATGCGCTTATGGTATTTTCGTTATCATAAAAAAAAAAAGAAGGAAACCAAAAATAGAAAAAAAAAAAAAAAAAAGTAGAAAGAGAGGTAGAAGTTAGACATAGAGGAGAGAAAAAAGCTTAAAGAAAGAATGGAAGAAAAAAAATACAAAAAAAATCAAAAAGAAAAAATAATGAAAAGGGAGAAAAGGCAAAAGAAAAAAGATGATGATGAAAACAAATATACTGAGTGGTTACGATATTTTAGTCATCATCCATAATTTATACTCGACTTAACCATGTTCTTCGAAAATAAAAAATATATAAAACATAAAATACAACCAAAAAAGGAAAAAAAATGAGAAAGAAGTACCCTTAACCAGAGGTCGAGGGTACGACCCTAGTTATGGAGAAAACTCTGTTGGGAGCGCTGCCACTTAATGGGTCCTGCAACGCCCGATCCGAATTAGTCGGGGCTCCAATGCAGGCACCGGACACCGGTTGAAAAGTCAAAAAAAAAGTATATGAATTAATTGTATTTTCTTGAGACAAATATATATGGCTGAGGATCCACATAGCACTCAAATTATAAATGTTGGACGAATATAAATCAATATGCACTTATGGTATTTTCGTTATCATAAAAAAGAAGGAAGCCAAAAATAGAAAAAAAAAAAAAAAAAAAAAAAA